>NC_084664.1:102117965-102157965 GCF_028389875.1 Rhea pennata | reverse complement strand
CTACAACTCTTCTCTGTCTGGCACATTCACATATACCACACGCACACAGACACACACATAGGTGCACATGCATGTGAAAATTCCTGTCTCCGTCTCTCTCTATTTATGGTGGTATGAGGCTTTGCTGCACTCTTTCTATGCAAAGCGAAGAGGCTGTGCTTTCAAATTAGTAAAGGTCTCCATCTATTCACTACATTCAAACAATTATTTGGATAAGAAGGCCAAGAAATTATATAAATTATATAAATTATATAATACTGGTTAATATAGCTTTTTCAGAGTACCAAAGTACCCAAACTCACTGTGAACATCACTGCAACTACTTCTAAGGGCTAGATGTTGTGTTACATTCATGTGGTTGATGATATCTCTTTCAAATAGCTCGGCTAAAACTTACCAAATGGTCTCTTCCTGTAAAAAACGAACAGCCACCATCTCATTAGTCAGTGCTGAAATTCTTTACCCATAGTATTAGATGCCACCAATATGTCACCAGAGGCAGGGGATGTTATAGTCTTAAAATGAACAGTTCCTTCTAAGTACTGATAGAAGGAAAATGAATGTACCCTACTGTGCTTTCCTTTATTTCTCTGAGTTTCCATCCTAACTAGACACAGCTGCACTTTAATATTCTTCGAAGTATACTGGCAAAAGCCTTTCTACATAAGAGTGTATTTGTGTACCTAATTGCATGTGCATGTGTGTGCATGTGTACGTGTGTCCATACGTGTGTGTGTGTGTGTGTGTGTGTGTGCGTGTGCTTTTCCGAGTGTCTGTGTGTTAGAGAGAGAAAGAGAGAGAGAAAAAGAGAGAAGAGGCTTCAGGCTCTAGTGCTTCCTTCCAGGTGTCTTCGTCTGCATGATTTCATCTGTGAACCATAATCAACTTCCTTAATGAAATACGTAATTAACATATTATAATTGTGGTAAAGATGATTTTGACAGAAATCATTTTCCATATCTAATACTATGCTAATTTAATCTGTTCCTCACTCCCCGACATGACCTTTAGTGATTAAGTTTCATGGCAGAATTGTTTTTTTTTTTTTTTTTTTTTTTGGTGATGGATTGATTTATCCACAGCAGTTGATACCCCTCTCCCTCTATGGCTGTCATTTTTCTCTCTGTCTTTGATATGAAAGAAGAACATGATGAGTGGACATATGGGAAAAAGAATGGGGTTATGTTCTGTGTGGGGTCCTAAAAGCCGATTACAAGCAGGTTCAAGGCAGGAGATGACACAACAAACTTCTCCCTCAGGTAAAAATGTCTATAGCAAATCGCAGCAGAGAAAAAGATACTGTTTAGTAGGCATAGCAGAAAGATTCATCAGATAATATTTATATATACGTATCTAGAATGCTTATAACCTTCTCTTTCCAACTCCAGATATTTTGAGGTTTAATCTCCATAACCCTTTTTTAAAATGAAAGATGTACCAGGGACACTGTAGTGAAGACTTGGAGCACTTTTTTCTCTCATGTCAAAGAGGCAATTTCTGAGTCAGCTGCTGAGAGCTAGCATGGAGTGGATGCTGGAGGAGAGAGCAAGTTTATCAGGCCAAGGTAGAAAGCTGATTCTAGAGGGAATATTAAAGTCCCCATTTACTTCCCTACTAAGATGATTTGCTTCTGTTGACAATAGGCAAAAAATAAAGAGGACCTCAGCTTACTGTGGACACTCTCCAATTCTTTTTTTTCTCTAGAAGGGAAATGAGATCTTTTTAGAGAACTATTCTCAATCCTTGTGAAAAATCTGGGATCCATTTGTTTTGAGATATGGAGGCTATTTGTTTTTTATGGGAAGGAGGCAGAGTGTGGATAATAATACAGAACGTAAAGCTGGAATATGCATTTGTGCCACTGCAGCTTTGTTCCTCGGAACAGGTTTGCCAGTGTTTGGGAAGTCTGCTTTGTAACTATCACAGCCATTTCATTTATGAAATTACTCTGCAACTGAATGGATCCTATTACCAGGAAGTCTGTACCATCTTAAATTATTCTTTTTCTTCCGGGTGCTAATAATACCCTTCAACAATTAGTAGACGGTTGTCATGATAACCTCCCATCTCCATTTACTCATCTCTTAGCCAAGCTCTTTTATTCTTTACTATTAAATCCCTTTAACTGAACCCCTTCCACGTTGTCAGGATCCTCCTGGTAATGAAGTGTACGGAGCTGAGCATAGTGCTTTAAGTGTGGTTTGCATTAGTGACACAAAGGGCTTTTGCTTCCATACGTTAGATGTAAAATGTCCCTGGCAGTGGCTGGCCAAAATCACATTCATACTTTTCCACTGCCATGTCACACCACAGATTTTTTTCCATCATCACCTATACATATATATACCTTGTGGCATTATCACTTTTCTGTTTGCAAATTTCTTTTTCCAATTGGATATTTATATTGTTCTTTAGGTTATCATCTCCTGTACTCCACCTTGCATTATTTCAATTTGATTTTTAATTGATCCCATTTGCCTAATCCTAGAAGTTTATTTTTTAATCCAATCCTAATTTCTAGCAGTTGTCCAGCTACATTACAAATTATAGCATGATCTGTGCATGATCAGTTTTCTGCAACCTAATTAGATCTGTTCAATTATATGGAATGAAAAAGAAATCAAACAGTTGATGAATATGATAACGTTTATCTTAACGCAGTGTTATTTAAGCAATAGATTCCTGGTAAAGTCTTGGAAAATATACTACAAATTTCATTATATAAATATATGCTTGTGCTTTCTAGTAGAACTTGGAGTATTTGGTATTTAGAAAAATAAAGGGTACAGGGAAAAACGACAAGGCCAATCAGAGACTTCTGTGCTTGGAAAGACAGACTAGGACTCATCAAGCTGTAAAAAAGATGAGACAGAAGGATCTGATACAGTTCTATAAAATCATGAGTGGTATGCAGAAGGTGCACAGAAAACAATTTGCTGCTTTTTACAATACAAGAACAATACAATACAGCAGCAAATAAAATGAGTAGGTATGGGGTTTAGACAAAAAAAATGTGTATATGGTGACTAAACTCATGATCACAAGTTATTCTGCTTGCTGATGTTCAGATAGGTTCCAGATGTGACTGGAAAACCTGGACTACGTAATATGAAGAAATATATCCTGGTTAAGAAGTAACTGGTTAAGTACATCCTGGTTAAGTAGAACAGATTTCAGGAAACTGGGATGGTAAACTAGAGGAAGAATTATTGTGTCTTTTACTTGTTCTTACATGTTTTCCCTACTGATGGGATATTCATCCTGGTTTTCAATATGTCATGATTTTATTCTAGGTTTTGTGTCCTAAAGGTTGCACACTTTCAAAATATGGCCTAAGATATCATACTGACTACAAAAACAAGTAAAAGAAACTCAGGATTTACCCATCTCCTTTATAATTGGGGCAGAGGGGAGAAAGAAAGTCATAATTTTTAATGCTTGTGCACAAAGAGTTATCAATGAAGAATAGTAATTTTAATAAAGCATGAAGTATAGATTAACAGCTTTCACGGCTTATACTACATTGAGATTGGGTTCCTTAAAAATTTCGTGGTTCTAGGGCTGAGATTTGTGCAGTAAAGATCCAGCCTGCACTCATCCTTGCAGAGTGCTGGTATGGCAGCAGTCTGACAGTGCGGCAAATCAAGTATGAGCTACATTTGGTAGACCTGTGCAGGGGAGCTTGTATCTCAGCTACCTGTACAATGCTGCATAATGCAATTAGTGCATTTAAGTCTATATGTTCCATTAGCATAGAAGTCACATACAGACTTCAGAGAGCAAAGAGACTATTTCCATTAGCCTAGACTAAAAGCATGATATTAAACTTATAAAACCTTAACAAAACTATTTCCCCTGAAGTAGTTTACAAAAAAATCATGGTAGTGAAAAATGAGATATAATCTTAGTTTCCATTTGGCAGTTCAGTATTAATGCATGGAAGAATTTGAAAATTGCAGTTTGGGGCTCACTCTTCAACTGGTACACCTTAACATTTGTTTTCACTCTGTTCTACACAAGAGGATGACCAGTCCCAAACTAACTGGACAAAACAAAAGGCTCCAAATCTAATTTTGTAGATTTTGCTCACGATTATAAAATTAAACAGGAAAATTTGTTTGAAATAATGGCTGATGGGATTCAACATGTGAACTTTAAAGTCTTTTGTTCTCTATTAAAAAAGTTACTTTTAATTAACTTAGTGCTATTTTATGGGGTATATTTCAATATAAATCTGTAAACCTGGTAAAACTCACCTCTGCTGAAATCTAAGATATGCAGGTGAAATTGCAGTAGAAGCACAATATCTTTTCTGTTCTCAGCTAACTACATTTTTAACTAGAGTACCTGCATACATATACTGCGCTTGGCTAGAAAATTTATGTAGTGAATGCATTTTCTTTGTTTACAAAGTAACGTTTTTAACATGGAGGACAAATTTCATTTTGCTGGAGACTACAATGCAGTTAGTGCAGCTCACAGCAAAGGAAGACCTGAAAGGTGGGGGAAGGAGAGACTATTGGTGGCTCGTGAATATATATGACTTACAACATTTCTAGCCCTGCTTTCCCTAGGGAAGTTGCTGTATGTGTTCTGCCCCTTTTTGGATTAGCACTTCTTCCCACAGCGCAATTTTCAACATATTCATATGTTGCCTTGAACATCTTTGGATCACTTGGCAAGTCCTAAAATGTTCATGTGGGCTGAAAAAGTCGTAGACACTTCAATCAAGATTCTTCATAGACTCTTATGCTGCAAGGCAATTTATACATTTGGTATCCCATGGTGTCCATCCAATAACTCTTTCCTAGCCAAGAAAATTAAATCTAAAATCAGTAAAATGGAACTGTGTTATATATATGAGCAGCATATCGTGATTTTTCTGCCTTGAAAAGGCATTGTGGTGAGTCACTAGAGTTACAAGGTGTCTCTAAGTGGTCTTTATGAAACAACTAAGCAGGTTCTAAGGGAGTCATGGATGTTATAAAATGAATTTGAAAAGGAAATACAATAGTAGAAGTTATGGATCAGATTTTAAAAGGTTAGATATCCAACAGCTTTAAAAATCTGCCCCTATTCGCCTGTGTTTCTTCTGCGTTTGTTGGCGGGGAGGAGGAGGGAAGCAAGGGGTCAGTTAAAGATGTCAACACAGGAAAGTTGCCAAGTTGGTCTGGATTTGCAATGGGTTTCTTCATACCTCTTTTACTTTAGGGATCTTTTTTAAAAAGAAAAACCTATATTGCACTGCTTTGTTTCATGCACTCGTGAACTTATGTAACATACCTTGCTATATCATAACATAATGTTAAGCATTGAAATATTAAACAAATACAGCAACATTTACATTCTCTCCCCCCTCTCCAAATAATAACATAGTTAAGAGGCAGGTAGAAGCTGCTAATTTGGGATTAAATAGATAACCTTCACAATGAAGTAGTGCAAAATAAGTTCTTCTGTAATTAATTTAGGCTATTCATTAAAACTGATCTGCTGATTAGAATGGAGGACTGACTACAATACCTTTCAGACCTTACAGGAAGGAAGAGCACAGTTTGTGTTGTAATACTCTATGCTCAAATTCTTCAGCTTACCCAGAGACTTAAATTCTACAGCCATTATGTGTGTCTGACTATAGGATAACATTTAAATATCAGTTCCGTATGACTAGAGATGTGTCAATAATTCTAAAGACAGAGATATGTCAAGAAGCAGTTGGCTGAGTCAGCTAACTGCAATATTTGCTGACTCTTACAGTTGCATGCACTCACCGAGCCACTTCCATTCAACGCTTCAATTTTGTTGGTGTACTGATAAATTGACAACACATATGGTACTGCATCTAATTTGGAGATGAATCGTATTCATTTTCATTTCAGCTAAAATTCCATACCGTGTAACGATATTGTGCTTAAGCAAAGCAGCCCGGCTACACCAAGGAATAAACACTTATTTTCAGTGTGCTTCTCAATTTGCCATGTGATTTTTTGCTGGCAGCTGCACCAGTATGTCTCCAGGAACAACTTCCTATAAATTAAAAATCCTGGAATAAAATCAGATGCAGTTGAAGGTAGAACTGGGTCCACTGTAGGTATATCTGGAGTATTCATATTCGGTTTGTCAGGAAAAAAGTTAATCCACAGATTCTGAACTGGGTTAACTGCACCTTCAATTATTAATATCAGAATAGTTTTAAATAGTCTATTTACTTTTCCATAGCTATGCAGCTATATTGGATCCTGAAAGATGGCCAAAATTCACTGCTCTCTCTGATCAGTTTTTCTTTCTGATTTTTGCTCATTACCACTATAAGTTCGAGTTTGGCTTCCCACAGCATTGAACAGGAAAGGGTAAATAAAAAAAAAGATTTTCTAAAATTGTTTGAAAAACATTATACTATTCCCATTCACTCTGTGTTAATACAGCCAGCCACCTTCTCATTCAACTCCATGGATACTCCATGTGGTAACAGGGAGTGAGATGGGCTGTGCAGAGGTAGGCTGGCAACCAAAATACAGCATTTGGTTTCTTACTTGTGGCAAGTAGGAAACATCAGGAACCCTCTTTGTTTTCATCAGGCCTTCACTGAAGAAAACTACGTCTGCCCTGCAACTTGAGGTCCTTCTTACACTAAAGAAAACATATGTCCACAATCTTTGTCCATTTGCAACTTTCCACCTTTGGGCTGACCAAAGTAAAAATTAAGGTAGTACCAGCCAAAGCAATTGTAAGCAGTTGTGTCAACATCAGTTTAAATCCAACTGCAAAACGCATATGAATGGGATTTGGGATTTCATCATTATAATGCAAGACTGGTGCTAGATGTTACTGAAATTGTGGCACTCAACAGGTAGAGTTAAACTTGAATCATCTGTGTCTGTATTAACTAACACCACATTTTGCTCTGTATGTGACACCTTTTCTGACTTTACAGTGAAGAATAGCACCAGAAAGAAACTTTTTGGCATGTTAGACATCTGCACAACTGATAACCAGTCCTTTCTTTACTAGGAATGTTTACTGGCAAAGGTAAATAAGCAAAGACAACACATGTTTCTCTATTAGTCCCAAATAAATGACATAAGTCCTAACCAGGATTTCAGTTAAAATAGGAGGTTTCTCTTAAAAAACCTCACAACAAAACAAAAAAGCCAATATTCTTAAATCTCCATTTTACAGTTTACCAAAGAACAGAATTCACCCTGGTAGTGTTCCATTAAATTGCCCTCACCTTTCCCAAATACTCAAATAAACATAACTTTAGCTGTACAGTACCCATAGAAGATCATATGCTTTGGTATCCTATACATAAGAAAGCATGAATTCCCAAGTTAGTGCCTTAGCAGAGAGAAGACTCTATCTGCATTTTGTATTGCAAAATTCTACAGTTCAAGATGGTCAGAATGTTTTCCCAGTGGCATATTTTTCCATCTGAAGAAAACTATTTCATCAGAATTGAACCTTTCTGAAGGAAAATGACAGAAATCCACTTTAAAAAGCTCAGAATAAAATGCTTCAATAATAATTTGCTTTTTCATTTGAGAAAGGAAAATGATTTCAAAAAATCCTGAGCTTTCTTGGTCTCTTTATACCTAATCATCTGACTACGTGAATAGCCAGTCATAGGTGAATGATTACTCTCAAATTTGAGAAAACCAACAGCCAAGGATGACTGAGAAACCTATCTGGACTCAAGACTCCCATCAAACCAGGAACCCTCTGGAAAATAGACTTTCTGCTGAGAGTTTCTACCTTCTTATCTCAGATGTGAGGAAAAGCTTGTAGAAGAAATTCTTAGAAACTCTTGTAACAGCCGTAGTGCAAAGTCAAAGGCCTTTGCTTGGTGCTGAAGTTGTTCATTTTTTAAAATGATGCATAACTAGACTTTAAGCTACAGTGACATTTTCTTTAAACTTCTGTTTTATTGTATTCCAAGAGTGAGCCTCATACCTAGTTTTCATATGCAGACTACCTTAAAGTATATATACTTTCCTTCTTAAAAATAAAATCAAATAATAATAACAGGGTCTTTTCTTTCATCATGTTGGAAAGTTTATGTATTCTTATCTCCTCCTCCACAACTCCTTTAGGGATTATTTAATTATGGTCTTGTAGAAAGCTCTGCTGTATGGGATTTGGGTTTATGGGAAGTTCAGTTTTGCCTTTTCTTTTCTTTTATTTCTGCTGAGGGTCTCTTATGCAACATTCGACTGTTTTATTTTTATGATTTAAAGCAATAAATTGTGTTTTAGAGAAAGAAAGGAGACAAGGTCTTTTTTGAATTTGCCTTTGTATTTCCTAGAGTACTGAATGCAAGCAATAATTTCTGACTGTAACTTATATATATATTTTTGAGGGGGTGGAGGGAGGAAATTACTACCTACTTTTTATATACATATATATTTTTTAACAAAGCAATAGGGATTTATACGGACACAATTGTTTAGAAAGTCCCAGAAGAATCATTCTGAGATGATGTGAAGTTATACACATATGCAAGTCTTTCAAAAAGTCCACATGGCCTACAGTTTTCATATTTTAAACAGCTTCTAACTGTTATACACATAAAAAAAATGTTTAGAAAAATGACATATTTTTATTACTTTTATCTGACAATCTGATTGAGTCCCAGACCATGCATATATCAAAAAGTCGTTATCAGCAATGGCTTAATGCAAGGGAGAGGCACCCATCCCTCCCCATCTCTTTCACTTAGCCTCAGGGCTTGGCTTCTTCGTGTGAAAGGTG
Organism: Rhea pennata; assembly: GCF_028389875.1. Classification (NCBI taxonomy): domain Eukaryota; kingdom Metazoa; phylum Chordata; class Aves; order Rheiformes; family Rheidae; genus Rhea; species Rhea pennata. Next base: position 102,149,220 of record NC_084664.1, on the reverse strand, counting down.
TCTAAAGACAGAGAAAAATCTTTACCACACTGAATATAGCAAGAAAACATATCTATTCCCACCCACTACCACAACAAAAATATTCTCTCCTATTCAGTGAAACAATTCAGAATTATGAGCTGTCTTTGACAAATACAACCCATAAGGGTTTTGTCACATAAATTGCATACTCTGTGACCCTAAGACATTTTTCTATTATTTAATATTTAACAAAGGATTTGCACAATGGTGACACTATGCCAATCCTAAACGCATCTAAATCTTTAACTAGCAAGTTTTTAATCATGGGGTGAGTAGGTGAGATAGTCTCTGCTGAGCAACACTTATTTTTCACCAAATAGATGCAATTTTAATACTTCTGTTCTCTATAAGAATTGTTGACCGTCTAATTATGGTAGCAGTAGGCAATTTACATGCTGAGCAAAACCAAATTATTATAGGCTAAATGGATGAGGTTTTTTTCTACTTTGAGAACTAAGAGCATAACTTATTAATGGTTGAACGGGTGCAGATAAAATAAGAGCCAACTTATTTGAGCCTCTGAACAGAAACTGAACGGAGCTTAAGCAAATCTTTTCGTGCACAGACTAGTTGCTCTCATAGCAGAGAAGTTCATTTTTGGGTCACATACTGCCCTCAAACAACTGGGTTAGTTAAGGTCAGTCAGTCTATGGTCACTGACTGATAAAAGCCTCCTGATTGTAGCAATAAGGAGTATTTCTAGCACCATACATCATGTCATATGTACCCGGAACAATTTGGATAAATCCCCAGCTCTATGTAATCTCCAAAAGCAGGAAAGGTCAAAAGTTTTCTTCTTGCTACAGGATACTCTGCTACTATATGTACATCAAATTAGATTGCACATTTGACAAGCTGCAGAGATTGCTCATGAACTCCTTTTATTTGACATGTATTAAATAGCATACAGCATACAGAGAGCTGATAGATCCTGAGGCCAAAAATGAAGTTTGTCTTTTTAACTAAAGATAAGTATCTTTTTTTTTTTTTTTTTTTTTTTTTAAAAAAAATCTTCTAGCAGTCCCATATCATTGAGGAAAAAATCATTACTAATTGGAAACAAATTTTTTTTGTACTGACAAGATGAAAAAAAAATCAAGTTTAAGAAAACAATTTGCTTTTACAAAAACAAAACATTTCAATGTTTTAAGATTCAAAAATTTAAAAATATATTTTAAAAATGTATATATGTTAAAAATTTCATATATTTATAATTTCAAACCACAACAGAAATTGTTCATTTTTAAAAAAATTTAATATCTAGTTTACAGTTTTTCCTTCTAAATTGTTTTTAGACTGTCTTTAATGAATACATCATTAAAATTGCTATAATTTTGCAAAATATCCTTAAATCAAGCTTTTTATTTTAATTGAGGTATCTTCCATGCATTATTGTTTTAGCAATTGTGGTTGTTCACAACACCTTTAGTGAATTTTCTGTCAAGTCTCAGTAGCCCACTAATAGAGCTATATTTGCAGCAGCTATGAAACAGCTGGATTTATCAGTTCAAAAAAATTATAAAAATGCTAATAGAAGAGAGGTTTTTTTTTTTTTTTTTTTTTTTTTTTTTTTTTCTAATTGGCATCATTACAATAAGGAGATATTACAAGTTTGGATTTGATTCCTGCTGCCTAACTGTACTCTTAGCAAGTAATACCTTAAACCTGAAACGTCTTTTTATTTTCAGTTTTGCCATAAGGCTAGAGTAAATAAACAATCTTTAATAAACAATTTTCAAAATTTTTTAACTAGCTGTTCAATCCTGACCCTGGCTGCTTTATACTGATATTACATAATAAAACAACTAAAATGCTGGACTAAATGGCTTCTCGTAGATTCTCTGACTACTGAGTTGTCTAAATTGGCAAAAAGCCACTGGCAAAGCTCTCTCTCCTGAGCTTCAACAGGGCATGTTACAAGAGTATCTGTTTTTGTGCAAAAACTAAAGCCTCCAAACTTTATGTTGAAAATTGAAACAGTGCGGAATGATATCCTCGCTTTACGGTTCAAGATTATTAGGTTATCTATATACATTATGCATTTTGTTCCTGACCATGTTATGAACTTTGGATTATAATCTTAACATAACATATTGGCCATACAGATGTTTCTGAAGCCCTTTCGGTTTTGCACAGGATGAAGCCTTGTTCGCAGTGAAATCAATAGCAAAACTCCTCTACCTTCAACCAGCTTAGGATTTTTACCATCTGAACATCCAAATCAAGAAAAAGTAAATCCTCATATTTACTGGATCTAACTACTTGAAATGGTAAATCAAGTTTGTAGGCAGGGAATCTAGTCTGTTGTTTCTGTGTTATTGCTTTTCCTTGCAATTTCAACTTTTAAAATATATTATAAATTCTTTTCTGACTTTTTCTAACAATTTTTAACTTGGTTATATCAAAATGAGTTAGAAAATATGGTCTTTTGCCCATGATTTGAGAACTAGACTTTTCATATCTCTCTGTGTGTGTGTGTTTCTGTACACTTGTGTATGTTCCAGCTATAATCACTATATATGTATGGGTAATCATTGGAAAAACACAAACCAAAACCTGTTCCTCTCCCACAGATCTGGATTCATATTAGGAACTTGCAAATAAGGCCTCCATAAAACTTCAGTCAGTAAGTATTTAATACAGATATTGACAAAGTTTTATAGGGTCTTGATTCATAAAGAACTAGTGCTAGCAATATTGAGCACTATTCGTGATTTGCATTCTAAATCACCTTGCAAATTGATGGCACTTATCTGAGAGGAAAGTTAAAAAGTTAAGTGTTGAGCAGTCACCACTCAGGAAAGTAACTGATTAAGTACCAAACCAAATAGAACTATAAAGGGGATTTATGCTACTCAGAACATCTTGTCTAATTGAAAAGAATTTATATGTATGCCAAACTGGAGGAATTAATGTGTTTATGCTTTTAATATATTTTCAGTGGCATGATTCTTCACATGCTAGCAGTATCTTTCCACAGAGGCGTGAGATTCTGCAGGTGATGCTTGGAGAAACTGAGGAATATACGTGGATAGTAGGTAGTCATCCTCATCGAGTGACACTCTTCAGGCATTTTGTATAATTACTGTGGAATGGAGCTGCAAGACTTGTTCAGATCAGCTACTATAGACAGGGGCTTGTGATTCCTGAAGGCTGAGCCTTACTTGTAAATAACTGAGGTGAAGAAGGTGTTCAGTGCCTCGGCCTTCTCTGTATCTGTTGTCACTGGGGACCCTGCCCCATTTAGCAGCAGGCCTACATTTTCTCTAGCTTTCTTTTTGCTGCTTATGTTCTTAGGGAGGTCTTCTTGTTACCTCTCGCATCCCTTGTCGGTATCAGCTCCACATGGGCTTAGTTCTCTGAACCCCATCCCTGCATGCTTGGTAGTGCCTCTATATTCCTCCTGGGTCACCTGTCCCTGCCTCCCCCTCTGGTACACTTCTTTTTCTATGTCTGAGTTTAGTCAAGAAGTCAAGACTCTTAAGTGGAGAGACGTTCAGTGCTTGCTTGCAGGTGTTAACTTAGAGACTATGGAAAAGATAAGGCAATCAATAAAATATCCATATATTCAGGAAGTAGGTAAAACTTTTTTATAATTATTTTGTTATATTTAATATATTTGTTATATTTATAGCGTGAATTGCACAGTTTGCATTGTAGGGATACAGAAGTGTTGATATTTTACAAAGAGGAGACGAGATGAAGGCAATTGTGCTTTTTTGGAAGGTAAGCTAGGGGCGGAGGGCTCAGAATAAGACTCCTGAAAAATCTTGCAATGGAATTGATAGAGACAAACCTTTTATCTCAGACTTATGGAAGGAAACAAAAGAACAAAAACCACACACTACTCATCTCTCAAGATTTTACTTACAGAAAAGTTTCCCACGTAGTGGCCAAACCTACAGCAAAACAGATAACAGGAGACAGCTGAGCCCTGAGAAGCAAAGAAAGTTAAAGCATCCAGAGTAAATCATGACTGCAAACACATTTGGAAATCTTGTTATTGATCTTCATAAGGCCAGGATATGAATGCCTGCACATGTGCATAAGCATTAGCAAACTTTAACCCACCTGCTGACAAGTGACTGCTCTGACAGCTGTTTCTTCAGTTGGAGTGTATTTTGTACGCGGTTACAAACGATATGAGCCTGCCAATTTGATAGACAGTCTCTTTACTGTTGTGTAGGAAGAAGAAGAAAGCGTTATTTTAGTATTTGACCCTTTTACTTCATAAATTTGCAGGAGTAGTGTCAGAAACGTTCAAAGGGCACAGAATGATGCTATTATAACACTGCAGTCCAGAACACACATATTCTCGCAAGGCAAACTGAACACAATGTGTTTAGCAAGTCCTTCAACAAAAAACTGTGTCTGTGTATTCCATCATCTCTGCCTGTGCAGTGGTGTTCATAATACTTACCTTTCGACAAATCCTTACCCTTTCTACAGCTAAAATAGAGGAGGCAGAGGGACTTACGGCTGAACTGGGACTCAGCATATTGTGGTCACTTTCAATATTTCTATATATTCAATATTTCTATATTGAGGTCAAATTGCTGGTTCTGCCAGTTTTTTTCCACCAAAGTAAATTTCATTGTTGATGAAATTAACTGTGTTAAACAAGGGTGCTAAATCATAATCAGTATTGTTATGACAACAGTGTGATGGGATGACAGACTTACATCAACATGACTACACTCACTACTGTATAGTTTATACTAGTTTCCAAAACTGACCTGTCTCCTGTAGCAGATTTTGACCCCACAGCAACTTCTGGAAAGCTGTAACAGCAAAACCTTCACACTTACACTCTAAGCTTATTTCCTTCTTCAGTAAAACAATGCTTTCTTCTTCCTACAGGTCATGCTTTTTCTGCATAGCTGTGGACAGAAACTGTCACATGTTTGTATATAGCAGAATGTTTCAAAACTGATTGGAGGCCCTATGCGTTATGATAACGCAAAAATGAAAGTATATGTTAGCACATTTGATGTGTGGGTTGGATTTCTAGTTATTCATATGACTTGTTAAAACTTAGATACTACAAATCTTCACTCTCCCAATTAATTTTAGTTATTGAAGACAGGAAGACTTTCGGTATGGGTAGAGTCAATTTCTATCAATCATAGTTTGTAATATTGGCTTTTTAGTTTTATTTTCTCTTTCAAACACTCACTTCAGTATAGCGATATTTAAGCATTTTATTTCAAGATCCTGTATGGATCAACTCAGCTGAAGATGCTGTAAAGAGAAAAGGCTTCATATATCTTGGACACTAGCCTACATCTAAACTGACAGATGCTGGAGAGCTCTATCATTTCCAGATCCAGAAACTTGTCATGTCCTTATCTTGGACAGGGGCCAGAGTGGTGGGTTCTCAGTCTCCCCTCCCCCCTCAGCACTTGTACACTCCACTTCTCTTTCCTGGCGGTGGAGAAATCCCCAAAGGTAACCATCATTTGTCCAACAAGGAGAATTAGAAAACAGGACCCTTCAGCAGGTCACTGTCCACAGTCCCTTAAAAGTAACCTTATTCTTCAGACATCCAGTGCCTAACAGTCCCAGTCTTGCTTTTTCTTTCCAATGTAACTTACAATAAGATACGTAGAGAAAGGGGAGGCTACCCTCCCAATCACTCTGCATACAACAGCCAGCAACAAGGGGCAACCAAGCTGGTCCCCAGAAAAAGCAGTGTGATCTGCGCTGTCAGGAACCTCAAGGCATTCTGACTCGTGTCTCACTTTGTTCTCTGCAGCATTTTCTGGGACCCAGAACATTCAGGCAACATTTGTACGATGCCAAGAAAGCCTAGAGCACTTGAGGTCTGAGCCATTTTCTGTGGTACTAAATAGGATCTTCCCATTTACATTACTAAGAGCTGAGCCAGCCTCTTAAATGTAGCTAAATATTATTAGTCATTATAGAGAGAAATTTAACTTTTGCCACTAAGAGAATTTTTATATTTATGGCTTCAAGAAGAGAATTACCTGATTTCATCAGTTATTATCCACTAGTATATTCTTCACTTTCTATCTAGTGTTCCTGGTTTATTATATTGACCTCATTTCCACTGTCACTGCAATTTAACTTCTGTATTTATATTTCACAGATATTTTCTATAATTTAAAAAATTATGGCTACAGTATGAGAGCAATAACAGTCACACAGTAAACTTTGCATTCAGATCACAGTCAGTGTTCCCAGTTTAAGGACTCAAGAGAAGACAACCTGCATAAAATCAAGCTAAAGTGATAGAAATGGTCAGAGTGGGTGGATGAAGACAGAAAAATTAGAGAGAAAAACAGCATTTGTATTATGAACATCCTGGAGACATTTTCTCCTGAAATCTTAAGTGTCAGAATTTCTTAAACTGCGGTCCACAGAGCTCTTGGGATAGTATACAGAAAGGGAAATTGCTAAAATATTTGCTCTTCCTCTACTGTAAAGTAATAGTGAAAAAAGGACAGATAAATTTTCCTGATATTGTCTTGACTGCAATGGCATTTATTGTATGGAACCAAGCCAAATAAGGTAGAGAAAAAAGCTTGTGCACCTACATGGCTTGATAAGCAAGCTCCCCATTTAAGGAGTTAGGCTGTTCTTCAAGTTTTGTGAAACATTAGAGAACGGATATTTTTTCCCAGTAGGTATGAAAAAATGAAGAAAAAACAGATAGGGTTGTGGACACATACACAGTCATACATACTTTGCTACTGAGCCACATACAGAGGTTATCATCTATATAATTTCTTAAACTTAAAGCAAATCATTTCAGGTTCATTTTTCCTGTTTGCTGTATTTATCAGTCCCTGAAATCATCCGTGTCTTAAAATGGGAATGCATATTTGCTAAACTGTCTTGATTTAGTCAAATTGAAGCCTGTGTCTGAATTGCCTTTCAATTTTCTCATTAATTTAAAAATGAAACTTTGTTTCCTCATTAGGAAAACACCACCAAACTAGGATTATAAGTGTAGCCTCACACTTCAGTTAATGGGTCAAAATCAACCTTTAATCTGAACCACCTTGGTTCTTCCTTCTGTTTTGCTAAAAGTAAACTTGGTTGATGAAGAGCGACAGTAACAAGCTACAGAACTGTTTCATTTGTGCCGCTCCAGTTGTAAGGAGGATTATATTCTTACCACTCGTATTTTGAAGATCTTACATGGTCTTCTATGATGACTAGTTTGCTTTTCTGTTTGGTTCTTGTAGGCTAGTAAGCCTCAGGAACTTAAGTAGCATCTGCTAATTGCACAAATGACAGTCACTGAAGAGGCAGTTCACCATTTGTCTCCAGGGATCCTGAAAGTTTAATCACCTGTTGTCCTGTACAGCTAAAAAGAATCAGTATGAGAAAGAAATAAAAGATTTTTTTTAATGGCCCACAATAACAGGAAGGAAATGTGGGAACTTAAATACAGGTTTAGAGAGCACCAAAGACTTCTGAAGAGGAAAGATGGAGCATTTCAACAATAAAATAACACAAAAAGCATCTCAGAGAAAATGACAACAGTGCATTATTAGTTTTCTGAGCCAAAATCCAAGGACTAGATTCTTACAGATCCAAAAAGCAATAAAATTGGCTAAATATTGGTGTAGACAGAAAGATAATTAAAATTTACAGAATTACTACTTCTTGTAATTCTTGGGGCAAGGAGGAGTAGGAACGTCCAGATTGTATTCTAAACACTCAAGCTGAACATCTCTGCAAGTATCTAAAAGTCTGACTCAATATTTCAGACCCAAATATTAAAACTAAAGATAGGTAACAAGGCAGTTGCTTCATCTGAAATAGATTTTAGACATTCAGCAGTTCAGAGCCTATGAAAATTACCTTTATTTTCCAGTGAGAAAATTTATATTAGAGAATTTGCACAATTTTAACCTGTTTGATTTAAATTCTATTTCAGAGATGCAACCAACTACTTTAAGGGTTTTAATTCTTGCATTAATAAATTATCAGATCAAATGAAGCACTGAGGACTAAACCGATCCAAATGTTTCTATTAAGCGTCTGAAAACTCTAAATGTGTTTAGCCGAACTAGTGTGGTTTATCCAAAAACCCCACCAAAGTGAAATGACAGCCAACAATTTATACTGCCTTTCATACCATTTCAACATTTGCTTTAGTAAAATTGCTTCCATCTCAGCATCTTTGTTCCTATAGGGATCTAAGCTTTTCCTTAATTCTACACACTTTGGAAAGTTGCTCTAAATTATATTCCGCAAAGATCCAGCTTTCTTCAAAATTTGTATCAGCAGCAACATCATCTTTTAGAAGTGGTATTACTGAAAAATAGACCTGCAACAACTGAACTCTCCAGATGTGAAAATGACCAAAAGTCACTCATTTTGTTTATGCATCCTAAGTTTCCTCTCCCTCTCTATTTTGATATATATTTTCAATTGTCTGTTCATCTGCTTTGTTTTGGCTCTGGCACAGTAAAGTGTTTAAATATATGTTTGACTTAAAGTTATTTGGAGGCAAGACCTGATTATGTATTTGCTATAAAATTTTTACCATAACAGTGAATGGTTGTTATAATGGTGGCCAGTCAGATTATATAGTGGTATTTAACTACAGTAGGATGAAGATACGACGTTATGCACAGAGAGGGAAACAGAAAGCTTTCTGTTCCTTCATGGTACTGCTTCTGCTTTTGGTTTTTGACTCAGTTGATTCTTCTTTCTTGTCTTTTCCAAGTTTCCATCAGAATTCAGGAAAAAAAAAAAGAAATATTTTTAAGTCTGAGAGATTTTACAAGTGTTCAGAAAGAAATCTGTCTTTTATAGCTCAGACCCTCCAATCTTTCAAGATTAAATGGAACTCTCACTTACATAAGAGTTCAGAAGCTCATTCCTTTTTTAAGTTTTTCCAAAGCTGAAATATTTTCTTTTTACTGGGTAGCTAACGGTTAGGGTATAAAATCCATTAACATTTACAGCATAATAAAGTTTCTGATTTAGATTTTGTTAGTGAGATGGTTATAACTAATTTTAACTTTAGGTTACATTTTTCAGAAGGTAAGTTAATAACTTGGGTCTGACGAAGCTGATTGGCTTAACTAAAAACCTGAGTTTCTTTTTTTGTGTTCAAATAGCTGTGATTTGAGGCAACGGCACTATCCAAAAACAAACAAACAAAAAAACCCACAAACAGTCCTCCTCTCCAACCCACAGTTCAAGGTTCAGCAGAGTTTTTCTTCTAGGCTTAGTCTTGCTTGTGTGTTGGAGAAAGCAAAGACCTTGCCTTAAAGTCTGGAGCGGAACCCCTCCTGTAGGCCACCAGAGGCCTATTAGTGACAGAATACATCTACCTCTGCCTGTGATGGTCTGCTGTCTCCAATAGGAGCTTTTCAAACTTTCTTTGGGGTCTTTCAGCTTCTTGATTCTCTATTTTTTTTCTTAATCACCTGCAAGTGTCATAGCAAATTTGCTTTCTCCCAAAAGCCAGTCTGCACCTGGACATAAGGCATCTCTCTAAACAGCCATGTCATTTTCTCATAGCCACTATCGTCTTATTTGCATCACATAGCCATTCTGGGATTTCCACATCCTCCATCTTTACTGGTCTTAAACTCAGCAACAAGCTGGTCTAAGCTCTTAAATAGCCAGCTTTTCCTAGCGTAACTTAGTGAAAAGCTTTGAAACCATGATTCAAAATAGACACCATCAAGAAAAGAAAGATGATTGAAAGAAGAAATAATTTTAGATTTGATTTAGATCTTTACTAACTGCAGTACACAGTCTGCCAAAATGCAGTGCCTGAGCAGTAAACATATCTCACTGCAGCTGCTGAGGCATGAATCCAAGCCGTACTCTGGGTACATTTTGTGCCCAAAGATGCTCTCAGTCAACTCAGTTGAGAATAGTTGTTCTTTCAGTTTGTAGAGTTATAAATGACTAGAAATGAACAGTGTCCACAAGACCGCCTTCTGCGTCCTCACTTATGGGACTCTAGTGGAGAATCTGTGCCGATGACTTATCTATACCATGGAAAACTGGTACATCTCTGAACATGATTGTTTTAGAATGTTCTGTCTTTGCTGAGAAAATCAAATCAGAAAATATGAAAATTAACTTCCAAAAATTATGAAAAAGGAACTTGAAATAGACCTATAATTATCCAAAATGAAAATTAATTAAATGAAATAGTGACCTTGTCTGAGGGAGGAAGATAAGGGATATGGAGCCTCAACAGGGTGCAGTTGAGTCAGTTCTCATGTTTCCTTGTAGTCATGACAAGACGTGACATTTTCTCTGTGGGAGAAGAGGAATAATCTCACTTCAGCTGTAAGTACACCTAACCTGATTCTAGTCTAGAGCAAAGCTGCACCCAGTAATTACAGTCTATATCTTCTGTATCTAGCTCTCAAAAACCTGGTATTGCGGTTTCATATTTTCTAATGCATTTATTCCTATAGCACTTCAGAGAGAGAGTGATACTAGCTTTCCATTATAGAGGAGAAAATTAAGAGTAGATGGTCATGGAGACTTACATGAGGGGACATTCAATGGCTTTTATCTGGTCCCTTTGCTTAGGCTTTCTTTCTGTGAAAACTACTCTTGCACTTCTTCCTGCCAAAGAGATTTAGATACAAAGATTATGACCCACAACAGTGTACAGTCTGCTAACGTTGAAGAATGGGAGTTAATATTCCCTGAGGCTGAGGAAGGCATTGAAAGTAGGTTTCCCACATCTGGGGTAAATGCCCCAATTACAGGGCAGTTGCAGAAGTCGGGAGCATATAGTATCTCTTGATAATGCTATGTTTTGCGTTGAACTCAGCCAGGTCAGGTGCTGAGACAAGTCCAAAATACATCTATCGTAGCAGGTCCATTGGAGACTTCAGCATAGTTTATGAATCCTAGCTAGGCTCAAATATAACATAAATACCAAACCACTCACTCTTGCTAAAATGATGGTACTTCTGGTTATGTGTAGAAACAGAACTCTGGGGATTAGGGGAATTTTACTAGTTAAAATGTTGGCATCCATGGACTTTCTTCCTCCTTGTCAGAGTACAAAATAGGCCAAGTAATTAATTAACTCCCTCACACCTGGATTCTTTTCCTCCGTGCAACAAAAGGAAGCATTTGTAGATGGCTCAAGATTCTTTTACAGTCATACAAGCTGCTTATTTATGTAGCACTGACAGATACGCAATACAGTAAACCATATTCTCAGCTGTGAATGCATGTATTTGTCCAAGTGGAGGATGTTGGCTAATCAGAGAATTAGTTAGGACTCCCCAGTCCCCAGTCTTTCTCTGTGCTAAAACAGGTTAAAATGCCTGGAGGGTTTTCTGAAATTACGTCTTCTGGCAACAGCTTTAGAGTAATTACCGTGGAGTATCTGAGCACAATGAAATCCAAACATACCTTTGAGATGTTTCCCTGCTTTATGCTGAAGGAGTGCAAGGGTTAGTAGAGGAGCTGGCTATTCCTACAACACATGCACTGAGGATGCCACATAGTTCTTCCAAATGAGAACGGAGAATCTGGTATTTTCTGTCATTCATGAACGATCACAGCCAAAATCTGGAGTAATTTATCTCACTGGATGCATCTCCACTCATCCCCCCATCCCATCTAATTAATATTTCATTCCTCCTAGACTAATTGCTTGATTTTGAATGTGAATTTATCATAATTCCATTGCTTATAGAAAATCTGAATATAACCAAACCTCGTCTGATCTCAGTATCTCTGTCCTGGTAGAGGGAGAAAGAATAAGAATAAGAGAAAAATGTAGCAGGGAAAAAACAGTAGAAATTTTGTATTCTCACTTCAAAACAAAGTATTGGATTATTTGGAGTACAAACTATTTTTATTGGATCTAAACTTTTCCTTAAAATAATAGACATAATCCAGAGTTCAACAGTAGATCTGGACCTAAATAGCCAAAAGTAATCTGTGTTGTTCTGCTGAACCTGCTAGATTCAGGTTCAATGCTAGTTCTAAGACTTAATTTCATTAATATAAGAGTAGCAGTTCATTCTACCAAATCTTTGACCAAAATTTCCAATAAAAGATATTTAAGAACAACAGAAAATCTTTGTATGGATTATTTAGCAGAACACAAGCACAGGAGGAACTGCCTGAGCCTATACTCATAGACTCCTAAGGAAGAAGGACATGGCATAGCATATCAATAGTTATGTTATTGGGGTTTCCAGATACAGTTCTGTGGCCTGCTGGACTTCAAATACTACCTGTGCAGTTTGGTTTTCTGTTGGGGCTCCTAGACACTGAAGCCTCCCGTTTCCTATTCTGAACACAATACTGAAACAGATGAACACCTAACTAGATTCATTCTGTCCCTCATCCTGTCATCAGTCTTTGAAGATAGATCTGTAACAGAACAGACATTATAAAAGAAAAGACAATTTGAATTAAATTAATTGCTTTAAGTTTCTGTCCTATACACTTAATGTTATAAAATACTACATGCCTGAAAAATATAAAATATTTAACCATTTCCTGCCAAATCTGAACTGTATTTTACTCAGCAAATTCATCCTGTTCTTAGGCAGCAATCCCTGCACTTCTTTCTCAATATGAACAGAGGAGGGCCTAATTTGCATCAGTGATAATTATAGCTGTTCTTTAGCGCACACTTTATTGGAACTTTTTGAATGGTGCAGAGGTACTTTCAAGAAGACGCCAGGAGATTTATGAGGAAAAGAAAAACAAAAATGTTGATGTCTATTATGATTTGCATTAAAATAATGTTTTGAAGCCAGAGACTGGAGCTTTGTTGTGGTGGCACAATGCTCTCAGGTAGTGAAAAACAGTATTTACCCCATAGAATCTGCAACCTTAACATATTGCAAAGGCAAAAGCTGAACGAGCGTGAATGTATGTGACAAGGAAACAGTGACACAGGTGGTGCTGGGAGAATAAGAACCACCCTCAGCACACTGGTTTTCTGGTCACTTCCAGGTGCTCCACAGCAGAACAGGAAATGGTGTGAAGACACTTGTTGAGAAACACTTAGAGGAAAGACCAACAGGAAGACTTACCTGGCGGCTAGTGAAGGCCTGAGCTGATTACAGCGTGCCAAAGTTTTCCAGGCTGTCGTGGCACACATTTGGTGAGGCAGCCTGTCGTGCAAGAGCTCTCTATGTAAGCACCAGTCTTGTGCTGGGCTGCAAAGTGTATTCCCCAGGTTAATTACATGAAGAAGACAAGCTGGCTGCCATCGATGTCGTGTGAGTTTGTACAAATTGCTCCTCTCACCACCTTCTCCCCTGACCCTTCTCCTCCCACCATCTCTGCAGGGTTGTCTTAAAACTTTAAAATCAGGTTGGGAATCAAATGGAGCACCACTTGTAAAGATGCCTGGAAATTATGCTATCTCAGCTCTGCCTAGTCTCCTGTTGTTTCTGCAGTGTTGGCGACTCTGGAGACTATAATGTGAATCTTGCACAATTTCAGTGCAATCAAAATGACTTTGGAAAGCTCCATTTTTGCAAAATAAATCTGAGATTTGGATTTACTTCAATTTGGAATGAATCCATGTGTTAAGTTCTTGGAATTTCCTGTAGAAAATACTGTTTTTCAACTGACTCCACTCGAGAGGGTAAGATGAGGCTCATTGGCAGCAGAGCATGAAGGAGCCACTGTGTCACCATCTTTGTTTTAGCTATTCTTTGAGCAAATTGAAGTTTGCCAGCCCTGCCAGAAGGCCTTTTTATTTCATATAAACTACTGACTATCAAGTGTTGTATCTTTCAGTCATTACTAGTCTTTGAATTTGCAAAGGCAAGAGGCAATCTATTCTGCTATACTACATCCTGTGCACAGCTCTATAAAATTCACAGCGATACATTGGAAAAGGCTACATTTTTTGTATTTATTTTATTCTTTAAAAATAGAGTATGTTGTTTTTCTGTTTGTACAGACCTTGAAACATATTCACAGGTAAGCTGAAATGGTTCCAAGAATGCCAAGTAATCATAAAGGTCATTTGATAGATTCATGAGCCGTTTCTAAGGCAAGTGAGGAAGTCTTTATTTAAGATCAACCTTACGCAGGTTGATGCTGCTGATATGTTGCATTCTTGAAGTCCTTTGGGATGAAGGCACTAAGCAACTGGAACAATTATATGCAGTATGGAAATATCTACTTTACACATAGATTGGCAGATATTGTACTCTCATATCTGAATATATTTCTCCATGCTGGTTCAGCTCATAACTTATTATGAACATTTTTTATTCTTTCTTGCTAGCATATGTCTGCTTTTATCTCATCCATTATTGGCACATGTATCCTCACAACATAATACCATAGCGGCCATTTTAGTATAACAGATGGGCAAGAGGATTATTTGTCTTGATACTTCATTCAGAAACCACGTTTTGTTTATATTTTGTATTGACATTAAAAAGCTTTTCAACCAATGGGGTTTTTCTTCTGTGTTAGTTTCTTTTTATTTTATTTTTAGTGATCCAAAAAGACATACAATTTTTTTTCTACTTCAAGAACAGAATGATAGCACTGCCTGGGGGTTACCCGTAGCAATGTGCTAACTTCCAATGCAAATCAAACGCAAAGGCTGATGAAGAAGAGATACAAAATTGCTACTGTATCTTTGAAAATAAAACTTAAACATGAAATTCACAGGCTGCACGCTTGATAAAAAATCCAGAAATAATCAATCCCAGAAAAAAGAAAAGAAGCAGATTCCTCTCAAATCAAAATGAATTTTTAGATTTATCAGATACATTTCGGTTGCATTTTTATACTACAATCAAGCAGGGAAGCAAAGCTGGAAATAGCTTACTGTTTTGTAGAAGCAAGGAATGAGGTAGAATGTGGGTCTTTTGATTGCATATAATTGTATGGGATTTGTCTCGTTCTCTTCCACTGCAGCACTGACAGTTTAGACTTCAGATATGGATGATCTGATCATCATAAAAACATCCTTCGTGGTGAATAGAATCGTCATCCCTCTGAATCAAAGGTAGAACTCTCCTTGGGCTTTCCTCGTCCCAGGATTTCACATTTTAGCAATCGCTGTACAAAACTAAAGCTAAACTACCATCCTGAATATGTATTTCTGTAAAAAGAGATTCATATTCCTAGAGCTTGTAGTCCTCACTTATCACATAAATCAAAGGAAAGTTTTACTGTCCAAGTAATGTTATATCTGGAATGGACCACTGGGAGATTGATATCCCTTAAGTTAAACAACTGACACCGATTCAAAGAGGAAAGTCTGGATCAAAACACACGTTCAAACTCATGATGTTGAAGAAAACTAAAATCTGGGAGGTTAGATTAGCCAGATCTTGCACTTTGGGGATCTAGGTCAGAATTTTTATCACCTCTGATCCTAGAAGCTCATTTGTAGTAGTTTCTAGGTGATTAAAAAAAAATCTTTTGAGCTCTTTTTGTTCATGAAAATACTGAGAAGAGACTGCACTGCTCAGCTAAACATTAGTGATTCTATAGTTAAAATCATTGTTGATTAGTACCAGTGACCAATTAAAGGTGAGATAATAAAGTCGGGTTGAGATGGCTCTCAAAAGAATTTTAGGAACATTTAGCTAAAATCAAAACTTCCTAAGAGAACATTGTGACACCCCTAAGAGGATAATTTAATCCTACTTCTACAGGTGCATGTCCAGTTTCTCCAAAATACTATACATTACTAACACTGGAAACATGCAACACTGTACTTTACATAGCACCATTGTTTGATATTACATACCAGAGACAAACAGAATGCTTTTATATTTGGTTTTGTTTTATTTTGTTTTGTGTTGTTTTATACAGGACAGCTCAACCAGAGGGTAGAACAGGCAAAGAACCTGCATTTATAAATTAAACAGAGATTTTTCTTTGTGGACTATTTTCAACGTTCGGCTAACTGAGTTCTACAATGTTAATGTTTGAAATACCCTGTGAATGAAATTTATTAGCAAAATACAATAGAGCAGTTAAATGGGTTGCAATTTAATTTTCCTAATGACATCACTGTAATAGATTAAAAAAACTTCAACATTTTCATATTCCCTTGCGCCTTTTGTCCAGTCTCCGATTTTTCATGTCTTAGAAACAAACATATGTGAACATAAGTACTGGTAATACTAAACTTTTGAATGTTACTGTTTCCTCAGCATGTCAATTACTTCTAGAAAGTTTGGGTTATCTAAAAATGTTTCTGTTTGATTCATCTTCTCTCTCAACCTTTTCTGATTTTCTGGATTTCCTGGTTATTCAACTGAGCACAAATTGCTGTTCATACAGATGCACTGCCATGATTTCTGATTTGCAGGCTGTCACTCCCATTAATAACCTACTAGGCTGTCATGCTGTCATTCCTTGTTGCTGCAACGATTTGTTTCAAACATAGGGGCTGATTCATGAAGAATAAAAAAAGCGGTTGTCCTGTTTCACAGGAACCTCAAAATATTTATGCAGAAAATGTGTGAAAAGCACACACACCACTTTTATCCTGAAGAATGTGATTGCCAAATACCCAATTTGTTTTCCTGAGAGGAGAAAGAACATAGACTGAATCTTCCACTCATTTTCTTTTAATGAGAACGTAACATTTTTAATAAAATCTTCCTTTTCTAAAATTTCCCAATTTCAGTACCAGAGCTATGGTATGATAATTCTCCAGGAAGATGCGATGGCTTAAAAACTGATATCAAAGCAGATTTTAGGGATATTTTTTCAATTATTTCTCGCCTTGCCTTTCTCGGAAGTATGAATGGCAGATATCTTAGCAACAAAAGATAAAAATATATCAACGCCCTTCAGTCTTTTGTTTTCCTTTCCTGATTCACAGGTATTTGGCCAAATTTAACTCTGAGAGATACTGGTGCATCCTCATTGACTCTTACAGACTTTTGCTTTTGAAAATGAGAAAACAACGTGGCCCACTGGATTCATTGTTCAATATTTCTTTATATTGTTGGGCAACTGTGTGTCTGTCTGTGTTTATGAAAGGTCAGGCAATTTTCGTGACGGGCAAAACCTTGCTGATGAATGAACCAACACTTGCCTCTACACAAAGCAGAAAACAAACCCGGGCTGAATCAAAACCTATAAAGGTTTTGGCCCATCAGCAGGAATGCAGAAACTTCCTTTGCCCTGCAAACTGAAGACAGACAGCTCATTGAATAGGATGAACCTCGCGACCGAGCGATAGCAGAGCTGTTCCCCTTGTGGTACCTGTTTTTTCTGAGCGTTTTCTCAAGGGAGGGCAGTGCACCAGGACGTCTCCCTTGGAGATGGATGGCCTCCTCCCGAAACACCTCGTCTCGGCGCTGGCAATGCAGCTCACATACTCCCCGAGTTTGGAAGAGGCTGGAGCTGCCAGGAGCTGAGCTTCTGCACTTTTTCTGCAGCCAAGGCCTGACATTGGCACCTGTCCTGAAGAAACACATAGAAGAAAGTTGTTGAATAAGGGAACAAAACAGGATGCTACCGTAAATCAAAACTGGAACAGAAAGGGAATATGGAAGGTATTTGAATCTCAACTGTAGTGCTGGCTCCCAGTTTCTCATTTCCCCCTTTGCCATCCCCAAGCTGCTTCTCTCCAGCCCAAATCTGCTGTATTTCAGTATTATAAAGTTCCTGCTCTCCTTCCACTCATCTCCCCGTGCTGTGCTGTCTGCTTGAGTACTACCTACAGATAGCTGCTAATGAGTGAACTACTTTAAAACACCTACTTAAAAATATTTAAGTCATTAAGCTGACTTTGTACTCTGTAATTTAAACTAATATTTTAAAGAGGCAGCCTCCCAATTACAGCACTATTGTTATCTGCCGTAAGACTTGCGTTTTAACCCACTTGAAAATGTGTCCCTGCCAAACAGTATCAGCAGCTAGTCCCAAACCTGTCAATGCCATAGTATTTTCTAAATTGATGTTTAATTAATGAAGTACTATAGCAACAGGTTTTCTCTCTCCTTTTTTAATTTGATCTCCATGGCATTATAGGAACCTAAAGCTTCCACTAGGCATATATTCCTACCGTTTCCTTGTCAGAGGAAATGTATATTCATTTTAGACTTGCAGAGGCAATTACAGTAGCCACCAGTTGCCTACAGCAGCTAATCAAAGTGATAACCTGCAAGTTCTCAACTCCCCATGAGACAACCCACTTGCCTCCAGCTGATGAATGCCAAAAGAGCAGCATGGGCCCAACAGTAATGACACTGTCATCTAGGAGAAGTTTCTAACTAACCCATAGTTTCATAAAGACTCTATTAACATCTCATAAAAAGAGATTTAGATAAAACATTCTAATAAGATTTCCTTTAAAAGGGAAATACGAGCACTGATGTAACTGACTGTCTGTTGTAAAATAGTAAGCTGGAATTTGCCTAGTTGCAACCTTTGCACCTTGTTGTGAAAAGTGATGAAATCTTTCCCAACTGTTTTCAAGAGTGTGACTAACCTCTGACTAATATCCTATCATGCCCTTGCCTAAGTCCAGCCACACACTCAAGCACAAGCTTTGTCTTAAACAAATGCATAATGCCCTGGATTTCAAAAGGATTCAAGGGAGTAATGTTAAGCATACAGGAGCACTGTAGAAAAGTGGGCTATAATGATATTAGAAACTAGTACCCCAGACTGCTAGTTTCCATATTAATTGATGTTGCCTACAATGGCAGTTTAGCAAAACAGACTGAAAAAGTAAAAGAAAATAGTGTTTATAAACAGACCACAATTATTTGCAAAAGGAAGGAACTCACCACCCTGGTAGATTTCCTTTAGGTTTTTCTACATGACCAGTCTCTTGATTTTGCTGAAATTTTATCGTTTAAGAACATGCCTGCATTTGGCAGTGATATCACCCTCTCCATAATTTGCCACTGTATTAGTGACAAAACCGGCATGAAAGATACACCTTATATTTCAGAGTTCAGCATATGAATATTTTAAGTAAATTGAATGAAAAGGTTTGAAGGCTACTTCTAAGATCTTTATTTGATTCAGTGTCATAGACTATGCAACCAAACAGAAAGAACAGCTGTATGGTTTCATTAAGATCCTTAAAAAACCCAAGAAAACAAACCAAAAAAAAAAACCCCAAACAAAAAACCCCGCAGAAACTCCTTACCCTCTGAAATGTAAAAGCTACCCATATGAAGAAATTCTCAGTGGCTATGCTGTTTTTCTAATCTAGTTATTAAGTCTGAGTCTCTTTAAGGCTTCCGGCCAGGTTTTGACATTGGAATTCAGGATATTCTAATTAGGCTGCAGTCCCACAGGAGATGTTTCTGGCTTCTTCAGTGTGACGTGAATCCTGGAGGATTCCAGTTTGTAGGCTGCAAGGAGAACAGCTTAGGTTAGTACAATTTCCTATCCATGTTGTACTCATCGTCCGGGGAATGAACTTCTGTTCTACCATTTCCTAGTCTCATTAAAAAGTTGGTAAGTTTTTAAAGACTGCAATTTCAGTTTTTTATGATTGCCACCACCTGCAGTGGACACAGCCTTTGAAAGACAACGTATCGTCATTCTACTATTATTATTTGCTTTTCACCAGCACTCGAAGAACGTAAACAACGCCAAGGCCTGTCATTCTTGGTACTCCACAGCAATACAGTAATAGGTGATCCTGCATTTGGAGCTCAAAGCGTAGTCAGCTCGAAGATCACACCAATTCAGCAATGTCAGAAACAACAATTTTTTTCCATACTAAACATGAGAAAGAATAGCGTATCTTGAAATGCAGGAAAAACCTTCAGACATATATGTCTCTGAGGAGCATCTGGACTGAGGGAATGCTCCAATGGCAGCAAAACCTGGCCACAGGTCTACTGCTGAGATGCTTGGCCCTGTCCCCTGTCAGGGAACATGCCTGCCCCATGCCTCTATGAGAAGGACTGGAACAAAAAAAACATCATATTCCTGTCTGCACCTCTCTCCCCACCCTGGGGCAGCCTTTGTGGTCTCTCTTCCAGCATTAGGGAGGCAAAAATTAGTGTGGCATGGCGGGACAGAGCAAGTGAGCCACTGGGCTGGGGCTCTCTGATGGGAGTGGGCAGTCAGGCTGCATGGAGAATTACCTTGAAAAAGCAATGCCTGGTGCAGGGAGCTGCCCTGCTCTGTAAAATACTTCTGAAGAGGATATGTTTGAGGCAAAAAGGATATATAACTTTCGCAGTTTAGTTCTGGCTATTTTTATCTTTCAACAGATTACAACAGGCCTAAATAAATGGATTTAATATGCATAAGACAGGCATGGTGGACGAAATGAAAAATAGCCTTTAATAGTTAATAGACATCTCATCCCTGTTAATTGTATATTTGCTCATATAGGACGCTTTTAATCAGTGGTCCCCAGTACACCAGTAATATCTGAAGTCCACAAACTCTTTGCCAGTCATACTTTCATAACTTTTTGACTTTGCCTGGGGGCTCATGATAGGCCTGACTACGAATTCATTTTCTGTGGGACAGGCTTCTTGTAAATGACCCCAATCTGATGTGAAAAAATGCTGAAACTCTAGCAATTCTTTAATTTCAGTGGGAGTTACTCATGTCTGTGCCAGAGCTTCACTCAATTCTTGTCTCCAGATCTCCTTGACAACTTCAGTAAAGTATAGGAGAGCAAAGTTCCACTTCACTTGTTTTTTTTTTCCTAATTTCCTCAATTTCTACCAGTGATGAATACACTTAGAATACAGTTGGAAAAGTGGTAGTATAGAAAGATGCTCTTTTACTCAACAGTCTTGCTTCCTATTTGTGACCAGAGTCAGAACCAGTGATTTTCTAGAGGTTTTGAACAGCAAAAGTACATTTCTAATATTTTTCTTCTTTTCAGTGAAGCGTACTGTAGTTGACATATCAGGAGAAGAGTGTGGATTCCAGTCAGGCTAATATGGGAATAGAAGTTTGGAACTGCCTGGAATGTGGGACAATATTTCTATGAAGATTTTGTCATTTCTATTTAATATTACAAACTTTAGCAACAGAAATGCACACAAAGATTTGCAACTGCAAACTTCAAAATTTTCTCGTTCACCTTTTGAGGCTATGGTTAGTTAAATTCAAACCACAAGACCAAGCCTTCTTCTGATAAATGTTTTACATGAACTATAAGAAAGTTATACCTTTGGAGTCATGAGACAAATCTGAAGCCAGCTCAGAGGTAAATGGCACAGAATTTGCCTTATATAATCTCTTCTGCAAATAAGGACTCCCAAGGAGGGAATAACTTTCCTTTCCAGTCCCAAGTGAAATACCTTTTAGAAAGTACATACATTTGTTTTGAGCTACTGAAAGACAATAACTGAAATCATTCCCCCAATTATATTTCTGCAGCCAGTTTTGAGGGTAGAATAAAATGTAAATTTTGTCACTCTAGAGAGTATGGAGTAAGATGGTCATCCTTTGTATTTCTGATATCGGTTGAAATCAGACCGTACTCTTAAAAATCTGTTTCAGTTTCCTCCAATAGCACAGAAGGATGACACCTAACAGATGATACCAGCTGTCAGCTTTATACAACCCTATCTGTAGACTTCAGACAATTATCTGTAATCAATAGCTATAGCATCATGGTAATAAAATTATGGTACTTACATATAGTTACACTTATGTTCAAATATATCCAGTTCCAGTCAGAGCATATATCAATGGAGTAAATCTTGGGAAGTTAGTAATTCTCAATAGAAAGCAAGGAAGGTCAGATTCGTCTTTTCAAAGAAATTATGGTTCAGAAAAAACTCTTGCTTTTCAGCTGGTCTGTTAATATTGTCAGTCTTTTGGATTTTAAAAGAAATCATTCTGTCTAAAACTTTCGCAGAAATTCCCCTGCTGTTCCTAACTGTGTTGCTCTTTATTTTTCTACTAAATAAAATTCTCATGATTATACTTATATAACTGAGCATAGTATAGTTTATCACACACTGATTTTGTTGCTTAAGGTCAGAAACTAGTGGACACTTTTGAACTCACAGTTGCTTGTAAATCAACCAAGATGAAATTCTCTTGTCAGCATAAAGAGAGACTTGTGTTGTATTTCTCATGTTGGGCTTTCCCCATTCAGTTTCAGTGTACCGCCTCTCCCCGCTCCTTTTGTGTTCTTTCTCTATTGTCTCATTTCCTGGTCTTTTATTCTCTCCAGCTTTTGCCTTTAATTTCTCCTCCTACTACTACTTTTTGATTCCTAGCATTGATGTTAAGGGGAGTATTTTATGCCAAATGCTGTTTTTATTGGTGTTAAAATGACTTCTTTTTTTTCCTCCATATAAAGATACTGTGATACTTTGGCTATATTACAGATTCAGATTTTAGTGCTACCATGACTTTTCCCCATGTACATAATTAAATCCTGAGTCCCAGTCACCCTGCTGTTATGAAAAGAAAAGAAAAATAAAATCCTCACAAAGGAAAAAACGATGCCAATATGCAGGTACCTGTGCATGTTTCACACAGGTCATTGCTGCAGCTTAAATACATTAAAACCAGCTCTGTACAAGCAGCTACAGGTAGGAAATGGAGGGCGTTATAAAAAGACTGATAGAGTCAATCTCTTTTTTCGTATATGGCTTACACGTGCAGGCTCTTGGCAAGAGCTTCCTCTGTTTCTAAAAGGAGCTTTCTCCAAAGGTTCAGTGCTTATGGTCAAAGTTCCAATTTTCTAAGGTTTTCATCACATAGAATGATTTTTATCACAAATTTTACACAGAAATATGTCATTCTCTTCCCCAGCTACTGCTGCCCGTAGCTGGAAGATGGAAACATCTAACCCATCAGCATTGATGGGGAATCCAGTCCGGTTGAGCCTATGCAGAAGTCAGAGCTGTTGTTTCTTCAGGCATTTCCAAGTCAGTTTTACACCAGCTAACTTGTGTAGGCCTTTCCTGATTCCCTTTTTGGTGAAAAGTGAGATTTTTTTTCATTCTGGAAATTAAGAGGACAATGAAAAGGAAAGGTGGCTACCTGTGGCACGCTCCCAAAAGCTGCAGAGTAGAGTCTCCTTTTGCAAATCCTCCTGATTCTCCCTGAGGAAAATGATCCTGAACTGGCCCAGGGAGACGGGGTCATTCAGATTCCCCTTGCATCAGATCTTGGTTGAGTAACATCACATCTGTGCTATTTCCTGAAACTGCAACACAGTGCCATTATTAAAGCAAATTTAGGTGCCTACAAAGTGGACACTTTGGGCTAAGAGTTCCTTTTGGGAAAATAAGTTGTATCCTGAAAGCCAAGGATAGTCAGAAGATGGTCAGTGTGTCTTAGAAAATAGCCTATAATTCCTTAAGTGCTAGCTAAGGAAATAATATACAGCCAGACGAAAAACTAGAGCTGTCAAGACCCTGAAAGATCTGATTTACATGAGATTTTTCTTTTTCTTTTCTCTTTCATTTTTTTTCTTTTTGCTAACTAGAGTTAAAAACAAGGTAATCACACCATAATTATAGCTTTGACCAGTTCTCTGCTGAAGACAAAAATGATTCTATGTAGGTCACTTGCTGATGCCTAAGTTTATCAAAACAGACTTACATCATGATGATATCAGTTTAAAATCAGCTGTGACATGCACACAAAATCTGCAACTATTTCAGGTATTGCCATTAATGGGCTGTTATGTATTTCGCTATAAATTATGTTTATAAATTATGTTTATTGTCTTATAATTAGTAGTACTAACGGTGCATAATATCAATTGGGTCATTAAATATGTAAACAATAAATAATAGTAATATTAATGCCACGAAGCAGCAATGCTTGACAGCATCATGTATATTCAGTCAGCCTGAGACTATATTGCTCTGCATTTCAACGGCCAGACATGGAACAGTGCCAGTCACTGGTTTAATGAATGTCAAGACAACTGCAGAAGTAGCAAAGTTGGCTAGCAGCTAGTCCAAAGGAAAAAAAAAAAGTCTAACAAAAGAGGTGAAACCAACTCTTAAATAACTACATGGGAGGATGTGGACTTTTTGCATCGTTTTACCATTGCCCGTTCCATTCTCCTAGGCAACAGGTGAGCCCAGGCTTCTCTGTTGTAATATCTGAACTGGAAGACCTCGCTGGCTTGTTAGGATGGCTGGAGTGACAGATTTCACTTCTGGATTGTGTACAGATAAATCAAAGACAAACAACAAACTATTAAAAGCTAAGCAGATGATCCCTTGACATTGAATGCTGTAATTCCTAAAACCTTTTTTTAGTAAAGTTCCTTTGGAGAAGGGTGAGTTGGGTTTTTTGTTTGTTTTTCTAATGGAAGCTTCACAGTCTGTTCAGCTTTTTATATCTGTTGAATTTGGCTGGCAGTATTGGAGAGACAAGCTACAGCTGACGGAAAAACAAATGGTCTGAAAACCAATGGAAATCCTGTAGAAGCACTGCACTGGGCACTATATTGACATTCTCTCTTCAGATGGAGTGTGGTGGATAAAGGTGCCTTTATACTCACTGATCAGTGTGAAGTGTCTTAGGAAGCTCCAGGAATTTATTCTAAAATTTAAATTAAAGCTATTTGTTGCAGAAAGGGCAACATCAATCACATTTTTGCCACGGCCAGGATGGCACATTAAGAGTGATCATGAAATCATTAACATTTGGCACAGGATTCTCAAGGAAACTATGTATTTTAAAATTTTCTCAGTTTGTGCATTTATTCCAGACTAAAGCAGCAAAATCACATTTTTTTTCAGTCCTTTCTTCCCCTAATTCCTAAATGAGTGATCTTTATCATCTCAGACCTCTCAGCTTCCTATACTGCAATGCCCAGAACTCCACCACCGTGGAGGCACTAATGAGGCTTTTTGGTCACTCAGCAGTTAACATTTCCAACAATGTGAGTATCTAGGGAACTTCTAGGGCAAATTCAAAAATATTTAACTTAAAATTAAACATTTTAACAATTAAAAAATATTAGCAAAAATACTAAAACTTAATCTTTTTTCCAGCCAGCCTTGTGACACTTTGCTGGACTCAGCTAAACTTCATATGGCAACATTAATTGTATCCCAACAAGTCTTCTATGTCATTATGCCCAATGGCTGTTTTCCAGTTTCTTGATCTGTGATGGTAGCAACTTTATCATATCTAATGAGTTCAAGCAAGACTTTCTCCAGCCTATTTACCATCCTGGGTAAAATAATGTTTGCTACCTTATCCTCCATAGGGTACATGACTACACAGGATAAAAACTGCCAGTCCAAGCCTGCTACACAAGATTGCCAGAACAGGCTTAATACTGTTATTGCAAGTGTTTCTCTCCTTGGTTTTATTTTTATTTAAATTATAGCTTTGAAGGTTAGGTGTTTATGGTCAGACTCCTCTGTAATTTTTCTCTGACTAGTCATGGCTACTTTTCTACATGTACATAAAAATAACTCTTTACTCATGTATTGGTGCATTTGATCTCTGTATGTCATTACTGGAACCATTTCCATATATTAACTACTTGTTGGTTCTTTCTAACCTTATGGGAATGTCCCATCAAAATGCTGAGTTTTTGTAAAGAGAATCTGTTTATCTGTTTACTATAAACAGAAACTGTTTATAAACTGTTTATAGTATCAAAATGGCTGCAAGTTTGAGGAAGGGGGCATTTAGTCAGGTATATTGATATAATTAAATTCTTTTCCAAATCACACCTCAATATTTTCAGAAACAGATTTTTTTGTTTCCCCTTTTGCAAATACTATTTCAAAATGCTCAGATAGAGGCCACAAAAGCCCCAGATCTCCTGGTCATATCTTTAAAAGATGGCATGTTGTTAATTTCCTTTCAAATTTATCTTAATTTCATAATGTAGCTAGAAGATTATATTCACATTTCACTAGGAACATCCACATTTTTAACGCATTATGTTGAGTAGTATCCATGTCATCCATCCTTTCTGTTAAAATCACTGCACGTGTCATAGATATGTAACTTGTTGTCTTCTCAGTCTACCTAGGTAGTTAGGAAATGCCTACTAATCAAACATTTAACTGCCCTTTTCATGATATTGGCCATTGTACCCTGTGTTCCTAATACTACACCTGGTCATAGAACCAGGTGTAGTAAATTGTGATTTAAAAAGTGTGATTAAAAAAAAAAAAAAAAAAAGGCAGGTTAAAAAAAAAAAACACCCAAAGCAGGGAGGTTTTTGGGGTGGGGTTCTTCCTTGTCTTTCTCAGCTACCTCAGTAAATGCTGTGCTATTACAAAACAAATCATATGTATGCCTAAGAGGAAACGTAGCAGCCCAGAACTAGGTATCTCATGCTTTAAATCTATTTGGTTCTTTAAATTTCCTGTTGGTTAATCTTGCTGCACAACGTGGCTACTATTGTGGATCCGCTTCTGAGGTCTTAGTCCTCTCCACTTATTGTAGGAGGTAACCTGTGTGCCCGTCTAAAGGCTATGGATCCTCTAGGGGGCTGGACATCTAAATTGTAGCATTTCATTCTGGAATTTGTTCAGGCTGTTGCAAAGTGATCATATGCATCTAGCCATTGTGGTGCTTCAAAATACATGGTCATGACAGTAGGTCCTGATAATGCAGAATTCAGTTACTTGTTTGAGATAAGATGAGGATCTGCTAAGTCTTTCACATCAGACACCTCAAATGTAACAAATTAGTGTTCACCTGTTCTTGGTAGCTGCAGCAAATAGGTACAGAGGAATACTTCATACGACATGGAGTAATACCAGCAAGTAGCTTGCACAGCCTGAACTTCCTGTGATTATAGATGAAGCTTTAAACATTGCACCTGCTCGATCTGTTGATGAAAGGTTTCCTGAAGGTATCTTTTCAATACAGAATATAGCTAAATGATCATTACTCCAAAGTGTACCTAGAAGCACTGCAACTGAAATTGCCTAGGATCACATTTACATTCTGCTTACTCCTGTATATGAAGGTGGTTCAATGCAAGTACTTGTACTCTCAGATGTAACCCAGATATTGCCCAGTCCTTTCAAAGATGTGACTTTATTAATGATCTGATTAAGGTCAGCCTTTTCCTTGAGATTGGATGAGCACTCCACACTTTTCCTCAAGAAGGGTTGTTCCTAGAAAAGGGGTATTTAACAAATCCTATTGTCTCATTCCAGACCTCTTTATTTTATCTGAGGATCCTCATGTTACAATATGCAAGCTCCAAAATTCACTTCACCCATTCTTTTTGCTAAGTCTGAACTATAAACTCTGGATTTGCAACCATTGGCAGAGTTCAGATACAGTTTTAGGTTCCCAGAAAAGATCTTTTAGTTTCTTTCGGATTCATTTTTTCAAGTTTATCCTTTTTATTTCACTGTTTTAGCATACTTTCCTGTGCAAAATAGGACAGATATGAAGCAGCCTTCTTTCCTTCCCTTTTTCTTATTTTGCTATTTCATCATCTTGCCCATATTCTATTTCTCTCCTTGCACACCCTCTCTTCTGGCCCTCTCTGTTTCTCTGCCTCTCCCTTTCAAAGCAGAGACCTCCTCCACACTCCCACTAGAAATATCAAGCTAGATGTTTAGCATACGGATCTCTGAAAGTGCTGGGCACCCTCTAACTGACAGTGATATCGCTTCCCTAGTTTCTGCTGGAGTTGAATTTCCCTGGCACCTTCTACTATCATGCTTGTATACTTAGGGCTTTTCCATTTCAGAGCTCAGCCTTCACTATCTTTCAACACTTCCCTTGTTTCTGAGAACTGTCTTTTATACAGCTCTCATTGCTCTCTTTCAGTCTGCTTAAAATGGTATATTTAGCTGTCTTCAATTTTGGCAAACTGATTTTTATTTAAAAAACAAAATCAGATTTTAATGGTCAAGCTATATGTAAGCAAAAGCTTCTGGAAGGATTGTCTCATTTGACATTCCAGATTGCAACTGGAACAGATCTCCATTTCTGAGTATGATGAATGCTTCTGCCTAACCAGGAGCAAACAAAGAGTAGAGTTGTGTGAGTAGGAGGCAGAGATTTTGCCCCATAGTGCACTAAAATCCTAATAACCCTGATTAGAGTAGCCTTGTTGCCTGATTTTTCATCCCAAATTCTCAGTTTGGATCTCTGATCATTCTGATCCTGCACTCCATGCTCATTACCAGAATATTATCAATCTGAGAGAAGGGACGTGGAAATGAACCTTTTCCCTACAGCTGATCAATAACAGCATAATTAAGGACTGTAGGCCAAATCCTCCACTAAGGTAATTCACTGTGATTTACTCCACCTGCAAATCTAGCCCACAACATGGAGTTACTGTTGTTAAAATGTTAAATCACTTCCAACCCAGACATAAAACATGCATTCTACACTTACCTTCCCATTCATACTTCTCTGAATTTTCCTTGATTTGATTGCCTGTCATTCAGGAGATGGAGGAGACTATTTCCTGAAAGAAAACAAAGCTAATTTTAATACAGGATCTGCTTGATCCCTCAAAACGGGTCAAAGTTTGGATAATTATGGGCATCTGACTGATGTTCAGATGCTTACATTCCCCAATGAATCCGTAACTAGCTCTATGTGATGGAAATATCTCACACTATTCTTGTATTTGCCAGCTTGCAGTGTCATTCCAGATGGCAAACACAAAAATAGCATGAAAAATTTCTTTATGAAATTCAGGCTCTAAAAGGGCTTTGTTAGTCCTACAACAGATTTTCCAAGATGCTCAAACTGTCCACCCCTTATTAACATAAAACACCCAAACAGGAGTATCTTGTAAAATCATTGTTACAGTAAATTTCAGGCCATTACTAATTTAATTACTGGCTACTTACTAAAAGGATATTTATTTCTTCACCACTCCTCTAAGAAATCTACCTCTGTTAGATTTTATTCTTTGCTTAATGCTACTTTCATTAGAGTAGGAGTATCTTCAGAGCAATAGAATTGTAAAGGTCTCAGTTGTTAACATGAAAGTGGGACTGCTTAAATTTGATTACTGTGTTTAATGAAGTGTCACATTTATTTACAAGATGACATGATGAATCACATTACAGTTATTATAAATCAGCTCATAAGAATGGACAAATGGTTCAATAAAGCAATGGATTTACAAATCTAAGATGAAGGCATTTGGGTTCCTTGTCATATTTCCCTTTAAAAAAATGGTAGTGCACTGTTTACTTTAGCCCAGGAGCTAAATTGGCAATTTACTAAAATAAAAATAAAAAAAGAGAGAGAGAGAAAAGATAGGATCTGCATTTCATTTTGCACTATACTTTCTGTCTCACTGGCCAAAAATGTCAGATCATTCACATGGACAAATCCAGTTCACCTCAACATGTGCATTAACCTTAGGGCCATGCACTTGTGTTACTGTCTTCCTCTATTTATCCAGTCCTGTCCCACCCCTAACAGAAGACCTGTCCCACATTCATACCAGATACGATATCTTCTGACAAAATCATTTTTCTGTCTCCTTCATTTACTATTCTCTGGACCCTGAACTGGGGTTCAGATTACCCCCATACATATCACCCTTAAGATTAAAATAAAATTCCATCTGCTTGCTTCAGAGCATTACCTTTTCACACTTTCATCACCTTGCTGTGTGTGACAGTAGTGACTTGTGTTGCCCAAAGCCTGAAGAAAATCAGAAACTAAATAAGCATCCATCCAGTCACCCTTCTTCCCCATCACCCCCCTCCTTGGAGCCTTCATTAAAAGGGTCTTAGTTCACTTCCATGTGAAGGAAATTGGCTCATTTGTGTGTTGTAGTCTCTCTCTCTGCCTGACTTGCAAAGGAATTTGTTTGAAACATTTTTTTTCAGCACATTTCTGTTTATTTGTGTTTGCCCTGCAGAAATGCTAATGCAGGTTCATTGCATTAAACAGGCCTGATAACGTCTGAGTGCACTCACATATGTGTTGACTGAAAAACAGCCCCATATTGGGGGGGGGGGGCTGTGGAGGAGCACATGTGTGTGTTTTGGGGTGTGTGGGGATGGGGGGAGGCTTCCAAGTGGTTGAACTTAGGCTTTCGTGCCACATCTGCATTCGCTCCGTTTGAGTGACAGGTGTACATGGATGCCACATTGGCTGCCAATATGTTATGAGACCATGGTAACAATCGCTCATCTCTGGGGAGCTATGCTGCCTCGTTCCTCACTATCAGACATGAAAGAAATAATTTCAGGTGCCAGAAAAAGAACTGTGATAAAAGAAAACATTTCGGCTTTCATGGCACTGGAGTTTGCCCTGAGGCAACAGCTTTGATAAAAAAAAGTGTCTCTTTCTTTACATTCACAATTAATCCATGATTATCTACAAGCAATCCTTTGGCCTATAGAATACTGACAGAAAAGTTGTTTTTCTTTTTCTTTTTTTTTCTTTTTTTTTTTTTTTTTTTTTTTTTTTAATTCCTTGTACACTTCACCTCTCTTTTTCCCTGCTACATGCACCTATTGTGTCGCACAACTCTTCAAACCCTGCTCAAGGTACAGACAGCTTCCCACCCCCACCTCGGGAAGTTATGTAGATATCAGACATATCTGTGCAGAATAGCTATTGTTAGCTGAAATATTAACATATAATGTTTCTTCAGTTGGGTATTTAAGAAAGATATAAAAGAGGGCTATTATATGACAAGTAAAGGTGAACCTATCCCTCTTTTCCTGGTGTTCTATGTCAGCAGCAAAAAGAAAACTTCGGTATATTTTTGAAAGCAAAACAATGAGCTTCATTCAAGAGGTGGTATTACGCCTCCCTGCATGAATTCACTTTCATTTGATATTGGCTGGATGCAGTGTTTATCGTGTCCGTCTGCTATCATCCGTGCCTCATTGTCGAGGTCAGGTCCTGCCCAAGGGACACATGGGGTCACACTGTAAAACAAATTGCCCAGGCAAGCTTCACCTCTCCTTGAGCTTTCCCATGCACGGGGCGGGGGGAGGGCACAAAGCCTCCTCCTAGAAGAGTATTTCACCTCCTCTGCTGAAGACTGCAAGGAGTACTAGTGGCCTCATCACCTGGCAGTCATCCATCACCTACCTGTTTGGGGCATCTTCCCCTCAGCGACTCCTCTGCTTGGGTCACAAACTGGCTTTCCATTGGTACCTATAAATATACCTTTACTGAATGCACTTTCTGAAAGAACATGGGCATTTTGCATTTTTGCAGCTGGTTAGGCTGAGATCCACAAGCTGTAACTGAGCTGCCCCGTCAGGGCTCCCCTGGGGTCCACCACCAGCCATGCAGCTGTGCACGTGGCATTTGCGAGCAGCTCTTCGGCTTGCCCATGGCAACGTGGCCCAGCTTGCCCCCATCTCACCCCATCAGCTCCCTGGACCTTGCACACCACTGA